>NW_027361692.1:23945000-23982500 GCF_039654945.1 Dendrobates tinctorius
TTCAATTATCACTAACCAAATATTTAGAGAGATCCATAAAAATACATTAAAATATCAAAAAGTATTATCTGAAAATGCTTGCATTCCATCACAGATTGATGGTCAGATATTCAAAAAAGACATAATATCAAGGGCATAACAATAGTCAATTTCATCACTGATCACAAGGAAGAAAAAGAAGGTAAAAGCAAAAAATACATCGAAATGTATTGATTTATTTTTTGCTTTTACCTTCTTTTTCTTCCTTGGGATCAGTGATGAAATTGACTATTGCTATGCCCTTGATATTATGTCTTTTTTGAATATCTGACCTTCAATCTGTGATGGAATGCAAGCATTTTCAGATAATACTTTTTGATATTTTGATGTATTTTTTGCTTTTACCTTCTTTTTCTTCCTTGTGATCAGTGATGAAATTGACCATTGCTATGCCCATGATATTATGTCTTTTTTGAATATCTGACCATCAATTTGTGATGGGACTCAAGCATTATGAGATAATACTTTTTGTTATTTTGATGCATTTTTATGAACCTCTCTAAATATTTGGTTAGTGATAATTTAAATGCTTCTTATGTGCTTATATCTTATGCTGTGTTTTATATTCTCATGCAGATGTGGGCTTGACAAAGGCTTAGATTAGCTGAAACATTAGCTGAAACGTTGCAAGTGTGTGAATGTTCAAGAATATTTTTAAAGGGTTGTGTCTTATATGCCCTAATTTTCTTTTGTAAAAACCTCTGCCTGACATTTTGTGAGAAAAAAATAATACTAAAAACAATTTTGAGTGCCGAAGTTTTTCTGACTATTTTCAACCTATAAAACTGTCACTGTAGTTAAACCAGTGAGCATTGTAAAAAAAATAAATAAATAATAAAAAACGAGGCAAAAACCTTTGCTTTTTCATCATACTGCAGAACAAAAAAATCGAGTTAAACACGATCAAAAAGTTTAATAGAAATAAAAATAGTATCTCTGAAAACACCACCTTGTCCTGCAAAAAACAAGCCACCTTACAGTTCAATCAGCAGAGAAATAAAAAATGTATAGCTCAGTGGCGGACACTGACAGCTTGGGCCCCTGTGCAAGAAAAGTGTCTGGACCCCCCTCCCTGCCAAGTACGCTGCTTATGATGAGGGCAATCTGGCAATGGGACCCCGGGAGCGTCGGGCTCCGAGAAACAAGACAGCTCTCCCTCATTATTACTGCCTTGAAAGAAGGGGCATACCTAGCATTCACAGGGCCCCATTGCTAAAATTCTACTTGGGCCCTCACACCTCTGAAAAAAAAAAAAATACATATAAATATATTTTAACTGAGATGGATATATATACATATATATATATATATATATATATATATATATATATATATATATATATATACTGTATGTCTGATTGTAGTAAATATATATATGTACAAATGTTAGGATGCGGTTCAACTGGTTCCATCGCAGTCAGGAGCAGACAACAGCTGAATAGAACACTGCAGACTTGGTTGACTCTCTAGTTGGCACATGACAACAAGTGTGCAAAGCGCCTCCTTGTGGTTATGTGATTAATGCTGGAACCGGCAGAGCCCGACCATGCATATATTATATTACACTATCTGTCTGGTGTCTGTATGATCTGGTATCTGCTCTAGTCATTGTCTATGAAACTGATGGAAATAGCCGAGCGCAGTGCTCAGCAGCTCTATAGATAATGAATAGAGCAGAGGCCTAGCATGCACAACTCAGCTCTATCCAGGACGAGATTGCAGACCCCTGTTCTCAGAATTTCGGGGGGCCCAGTGGTTGAATCCCCAGTGATCAGCAAGTTATCCTCAGTCCGATGGATCACACATACATCATACATATACCGTACATACATACATACACATACCATACATATGTACACCCATACACCGTACATACATATACCGTACATACGTACATACACATACACTGTACATACATATACCGTACATACATACACAGATACACATACATACATATACCATACATGGACACACATATACCGTACATATACACACATACCATACATAAATACACACATGCACCGTACATATATATACCATACCTACATACACACAGATACACATACATATATCGTACACACACACACATTTACTCTACATATACACACATACCCATACCATACATATTTACACACATACAACGTACATACATATACTGTACATACCTACAACATACATACACACAGATACACATACATATACTGTACATACACACACATATACCATACATACACACACATACCATACCATACATATATACACACATACACTGTACATACACACACACACTTATACGAGGGGCAGATGATAAGTCTTTGGTTGTCATGATCCAGGTTGGATCTGACAGATTAAATGCACAAAGTAACCTGTGTGCCAAAGGTGTTTTTGCCCCCGGTGGCCATTAGGGTCATTGCACTGTGGTGGTTTCAGTTGTAGTTTTTCCCCCGGTGGCCATTAGGGTCATTGCACTCTGGTTACCTTAGCTTGTGCACGTGATTATGTAACAGGTGTGATTGCTCTATAAAAGAGTGTCAGGTGTGTCAATCACTGTTGGTGATAGTTCCTCATTTGCAAGCAAGCCTGGGTGAAGAATGGAGCTGAAGGAGAGTCACGGGCAGATCAGTGAGAGTCCTGGAGTGTCAGCTATGGTGTCTGAAAGGAGGGCTGGCATGGCTTGGTGGAGTGGCAGCTATGGTGTAGAGCTGCATGCAGGATGCTGGATTCGGTTGCTGGAAAGCTGGACTCAAAATGTTGGACTCTTTGACAGAAAAGCTGGACTCATTTGCTGGACTCTGTTTCTGGACAGCTGCACGCAGGTGGTGTTTCCCCTGTTTTGTCACTTTTCCTTATGTGTGTTTAGTGCAGTGGTGGGATTAGTTTCCGCACCGACCATTTACCTAGTGAGGGTTTAGGTGCAGGGCGAGTCAGGGTTTTTAGGTTCCTGATCATTGCCCGGTGCGGAACCGGCCTAGGGAACGTTAGGAGTGTAGAGACACTGACTCAAGGGAGTGCAGGAGGTCTCCACGTCCCCATCCCCTATCGCAGGGCCACCATTGTTATTGTTACCCAGGTTTTTTCTATCCCCTGTGTCTGGTTGTATTAGTTACTGGCCTGCGGGCCGCGTCACACTGGACAATTACACGTGCCGTGTGGTGTTGTATTGGTTACCGGCCTGCTGGCCGTGTCACACAGGACGGAGCACATGACATTGGCTTTGTGATCTTTTTTGTTTCTATGGTAACAAATGTTACATCACATGAAAGCCTTATGTGTCTAATATATGTTTTAAACATTTTGTGTTTTTAGCTTATGTCAACAGTGTTCTACGCATGCAGGAAAACAAAATTGCGGAGTCTAATTCACAGCAAATGAGAGCAGAGGAGTGATAAAATTCTTGTCTCTGTAAGGAAAGTTCGCAAAGGATATTCATGGTGATATGTTGCAGACATTGGGAATCAATGCCCTTCATATTCTACAGTTAAGAAGTGGGTTGCCAAATTTAAAACGGGCCACTACAGCACCATCAATGAGGAACGTCCAGGATGACCGAGAGTGGTTGTTGTTCTGGAGATCGTTGATGCTGTGCACAACCTCATACTGGAGAATTGGGGAATTTCAGCTAAAGCAATAGCAGACATCATGGGGATTTCTCGTGGACGTGTTTGTGTAATTATCCATGAACATTTGGACATGAAGAAGCTATCTGCAAAGTGGGTCCTCAGATGTTTGACAACAGATCAGAAAAGGGGTGCAAGTGAAAACTTCCCGGTCCATTTGTCAGCATTTCCAGACTTATAAGAACTTCCTGGATCACCTGGTCACTATGGACAAGACCTGGATTTATTTGTATGACCCTGAAACCAAGGAGCAGTCAAAAGAGTGGAGGCACAGTGGTTCTCCTTGTCCAAAGAAGTTCAGGGTGCAAAAATCAGCCACTAAGGTGATGGCGTATGTGTTTTGGGATAAGGAGGGCATGCTGCTAGTGGACTACCTTTAAAAGTGTTCCACCATCAATGCAAGGTGTTACATTGAACTTCTGGCCCAATTGAAGGCAGGTCTTAAAGCCAAAAGGTGCAGCAAGCTGTCAAAAAGAATCTTGCTCCTGCAAGACAACGACTCCACTCACACTACACAAGTGACCAAGGCAAAACTGGTGGACCTGGGCTTCCAGCTGGTTGACCACCCACCTTATTCACCAGATCTAGCTCCATCAT
Organism: Dendrobates tinctorius; assembly: GCF_039654945.1. NCBI lineage: Eukaryota > Metazoa > Chordata > Amphibia > Anura > Dendrobatidae > Dendrobates > Dendrobates tinctorius. The sequence continues at coordinate 23,949,254 of NW_027361692.1, forward strand.
CTGTTTCCAATTCTGAAGAAACACCTCAAGGGTAACAAATTTCAGATAATTTCTGATGCCCTGGCTGTTATGGATGCCTGGTTTGAGGCACAACCAAAATACTTCTTTACAGAACTTGGAATAACGATGTAAGAAGTGTGTTGACATCAGTGAAGATTATGTGGAATAAATGTAAAGTTTAACCTTCCTATCTCATTTCTTTCTGAGTAAAGCCAAAGACTTATCATCAGCCCCTCATATACACATATAGTATACACATACCGTACACACATATACATACACATATACCTTATATACACACATACATACACTGATGTACAGACACATAGATACCCACATATACATATATGGTACATAGATACACACACATACATACCAACAGATATACAAATACTGTACATACATCCACAGATGTAAACCCATACATAGATACACAGATACACATACATATACTGTACATACTGTGGTGTAGTGACCACTGTGTCCACTAGGGGGCGCTGTGTGGATGTCCTAGGAGAGAGGATGAATGGTAGAATCCTGAATGACCGTTATGTATCTCAAGGTGGGTGGCCTTGAGATGGAGACTTATGTGTGTTGATCAGCAGTGATACTGCTGAGGTGCTGTTTCAATGTGTCAGGGAGAAGTCTCCAGGTAGCTTGGGAGACGGGCGATCCCAGTTACCTACAAAACCACCCAGGGGGTGTGTTTAAGAACGCTATTGTAAAGTGTGTATGAGTGGTTGAAGGACCTATGATGAGGTGATAGCCATGTGACCCGATGGGCGTGGCTACGGACCATATAAGGTGGCCAGGGTAGGTCACATGAAGTGAATGCAGGGACCTGGTTGATCCGTTTTGGAAGGTCCCGTGTCATGAACTCATTTCCTGCTCCACCAGTTGAGAGTTCCCCTTCCGTTCTCCCTCTGGTGGTGATGGGAGGTAGTGCGGTTGGTTTGAGTGGTAGTGATCTGCCACCTGGTGAGGAAGATAACAATTGGATCTCTGGAGTATCAGACTGGATATAAGACAGCCGACGCCCTATCCGGGTGCTGGTGATTCAGGCTGCTTCTCAGGTCCTGGACTTCAGCTCTCTTCCAGTCTTCTCAAGTTTAGTGTGTTTTTTGCTAATGTTCACACTTGCGCTTGTTAGTCAATTCAGTTTGTTGTGTAATCAGCCTGCCCCTGCTGGGGCTATGCTGAAATTCCATTCCTATTAATCAGTATTTGCCAATCTGCTTTTTGTCCCTTATTAGATTGGCCCCTTTTTTGCTCTGTCTCAGAATATTTCAGAGTGCTGATATAGGTCTAGAAGTCTAGTGACTTCAGGGTTAATTTTGCTATCAGAAGTGTTGGTCAATACTTTTGTAGTTTGTTTTTGGCAGATTGCAGACAGTGTCTTTCCTTTTCTGTCCTTTTTAGTTAGCCGGGCCCCATCGTTTGCTCAGCCTATTTTCCTGCCTTTGTTTGTATTTTCATCTTGCTTCACCGTCAATACATGTGGGGGGCTGTCTTTCCTTTGGGGTCTGCTCTGGGGCAGTTAGTTTTCCTCTTTTCCTGCTTTAGGTTTATGTAGTTCTCCGGTTGTGACAAGGCATCTAGGACCAACGTAGGAACGCTCCACGACTGCTTCTAGTTGTGCGGTTAAGATCAGGGATCTGCAATCTGCATAGTTGCCAACTTTTCTGGTTTTCTGAGACTTAGCTTGTTGTCTTGTTTTTCCTCCTCGGTTTCCCATTCATAACAGAATCACCAGCCATAGGGTACTCAAAAAAGCAGGAAAGAATTGTTAGAGAAGGAAAAAAAAAAAGAAAAAAAAGTGTCAGAATTTTTTTTAAATGTATTTTTTCCTCTTTTTTTTTCTGGGACCATAGGAAGATTTTTTTTTCCCTAATGGAGATTAAGCAACTGTCTAATAGTGTGGAGCAGCTTGCTGCTGAAGCACAGGGAATTTCCACCTACATTATTCAGTTACATGCTGCTGAACCCAAGATTCCTACTCCTGATGTGTTTTCTGGGGATCGGGCTAAATTTCTGAATTTTAAGAATAATTGTAAATTATTTCTTGCTTTGAGGCCTAACTCATCGGGGAGCTCTGTGCAGCAGGTTAAAATTGTCATCTCCTTGCTGTGCGGCGATTCCCAAGATTGGGCTTTTTCTCTGACACCTGAAAATCCTATTCCTACTAATGTGGATGCATTTTTTCAGGCCTTGGGGTTGTTGTATGATGAACCTAATGCCGTTGATCAAGCTGAGAGAACCCTGTTGGCATTAAACCAGGGTCAGGATTCTGCAGAGTTATACTGTCAAAAAATTCCGAAAGTGGGCGGTCCTTACTACATGGAATGATAGTGCATTGGCAGCTCTCTTTCGGAAAGGTTTGTCAGAGACCGTAAAAGATGTTATGGTGGGATTTCCTGTTCCCTCTGGTCTGGATGGCTCTATGTCATTAGCCATTCAAGTTGATCGGCGTTAACGTGAACATAAAACTACACGGGAGGTGCTGCCACCTTTTGAACAAATGTCTGAACCTATGCAATGTGATGGGGTTTTGTCTAGGGCGCAACGTCGGGAGTTTAGAAGGCGTAATAAGCTGTGTTTTTTCTGTGGAGACGCCTCTCATACTATTTCTGTCTGCCCTAAATGAGAGAAACGTTTTGCACACACATTTGCTGTGGGCAGTATACAACCTAAGTTCCTTTTGGCAATTACTCTGATCTGCTCCTTGTCCACATTTTCCACTAAGGCTTTTGTGGATTCAGGAGCAGCTCTGAATCTGATGGATTTGGACTTTGCTAAACGTTGTGGTTTGTCCATGATGCTTCTGCAGACGCCCATTCCTTTGAGGGGTATTTATGCCACTCCTTTGGCGGAGAATAAACCTCAGTTTTGGACCCAGGTGATAATGCGAGTTGCCCCAGACCACCAAGAAAATTGTAAATTTTTGGTGCTGCATAATTTGCATGATACTATTGTTCTGGGGTTCCCCTGGTTGCAAACTCATAACCCAGCTTTGGATTGGAAATCTGTGTCTGTGGTGAGATGGGGTTGTCAGTGTGTTCTTAGGGACGCTCCTGTTTTCTCCGCCTCTCCTCAGTCTCATGATATTCCTGATTATCTGGCTGATTTCTCTGATGTTTTTAGTGAGCGTAAGTCTGCGTTTTTGCCTCCTCATAGGAGTTATGACTGTGCAATTGAGTTGATGCCTGGGTGTAAATTTCCCAATGGTCGGCTTTTCAACTTATCTGTACCCGAACATGATGCTATGCGATCCTATATTAAGGAGTCGTTGGAGAAGGGTTATATTAGACCATCCTCGTCACCGTTAGGCGCTGTTTTTTTTGTGGCCAAGAAAGATGGTTCATTAAGACCGTGTATTGATTATCGTTCCCTTAACAAGATGAGGTTAAATATCAGTACCCGTTACCTCTGATGTCTGATTTATTCTCCAGAGTTAAGAGTGCCTGCTGGTTTACTAAGCCTGACCTCAGGGGGGCGTATAATCTTATTCGCATCAAGCACTGGGATGAATGGAAGATGGCGTTTAATACTCCGGAGGGACATTTTGAGTACCTGGTGATGCCTTTTGGGCTCTCTAATGCCCCTTCTATCTTCCAATCCTTTATGAATGATATTTTCCAAGACTTTGTAGATAAGTTTTTGATCATCTATCTGGATGATATTTTGATCTTTTCTAGTGATTGGGATTCCCATGTGGAACATGTCCGGACTGTGTTCCGGATTTTGAGGGAGAATTCCCTGTTTGTTAAGGGATCAAAGTGCCTCTTTGGTGTACAGAGGATTTCATTCTTGGGATTTATCTTGTCTCCATCGACTATTGAAATGGACCTGGCCAAGGTACAGGCCATTTATGATTGGGTTCAGCCTACTTCTTTGAAGGCTCTCCAGAAGTTTTGGGGTTTTTCTAATTTCTATCGTAAATTTATAGATAATTTTTCTAGAATTGTCAAACCACTGACTGATCTGACCAAGAAGGGTGCTGATGTGCTGAATTGGTCTGCTGAGGCTATCTCAGCATTTCAGGAGCTTAAGCAGAGATTTACTTCTGCTCCGGTTTTACGGTAACCTGATGTCTCACTTCCATTTCAAGTGGAGGTGGATGCTTCTGAGATTGGTGCAGGAGCTGTGTTGTCCCAAAAAGACCTTGTGACTTCTAAGATGAATCCCTGTGCCTTCTTTTCTCTAAAGTTTTCCCCATCTGAACCCAACTATGACGTGGGGAATCGGGAATCGTTGGCCATGAAATGGGCATTTGAGGAGTGGAGACATTGGTTGGAGGGAGCAAGACATCAATTTGTGGTCCTCACCGATCACAAGAATCTGATTTATCTGGAGTCGGCCAAACGCTTGAATCCTAGACAGGCTAGATGGGCCTTGTTTTTCACGCATATTAATGTTGTGGTCTCTTTCTTCCGGGCACTAAAAATTTTAAGGCAGACGCCCTTTCTAGGAGTTTCTTTGCTGATTCTCTTAATGTGACCGAGCCTACTACTATCCTAGGTGAGGTGGAAGTTCTTTCTGCCATTTCGCCCGATTTGAGACGCGCCCTGGAGGAATTTCAGGAGGATAAACCTGAGCATTGCCCTATGGGAAGAGTGTATGTTCCTGACCAATGGAGAAAGAGAGTGATGTCTGAAGTCCATTGCTCCGCATTGGCTGGTTATCCGGGTATTTTTGGTACCAGAGATTTGGTGAGTCGGTCGTTTTGGTGGCCTGCCTTATCTCGTGATGTCAGGAATTTTGCACAGTCCTGTGGGACTTGTTCTCGGTGTAAACCCTGTTCTCGTTCTAGTGGGTTGCTGGTGCCCCTGCCGGTGCCCAAGAGGCCATGGACCCATATCTCAATGTATTTTATTTCTGATCTTCCTGTCTCTCAGAGAATGACTGTTATCTGGGTGATTTGTGATAGATTTTCAAAGATGGTCCATCTTGAACCACTCCCAAAGTTGCCATCTTCCGCTGAGTTGGTGCCCTTGTTTTTACATCAGGTGGTTCAGTTACACGGGATTCCTGAGAACATTGTGTCTGATAGAGGGGTCCAGTTTGTTTCCAGATTTTGGAAAGCCTTTTGCTCCAATCTGGGAATTCAGTTATCCTTCTCCTCGGCGATTTCATCCCCAGACCAATGGGCAGACTGAGAGAACAAACCAGACCCTGGAGTCTTATTTAAGATGTTTTATATCTGCTGATCAAGATGACTGAGCCTCATTTTTGCCCTTGGCCGAATTTGCGCTGATCAACAGAGCTAGTTCTGCCACTCTGATGTCACCCTTTTTCTGTAATTTTGGGTTTCATCCTAGATTCTCTTCAGGGCAAGTGGAATCTTCGTCCTGCCCAGGTGTGGACACTGTGGTTGTGAGAATGCAGCAGATATGGGACCAAGCGGTGGATAAGTTGTCACTCTCTCAGGAAAAGGCCCAGCGTTTTTCCAACCGGCGTAGGACCATTGATCCCCAGTTTAAAGTGGGTGATATGGTTTGGCTGTCGTCTAAGAATATTCCTATGAAGGTTGCATCTCCAAAATTTAAGCCAAGATTTATTGGACCTTATAAGATTCTGGAGATTCTTAATCCTGTTTCTTTTCGATTGGCTCTTCCAGTTATGTTCAAAATCCATAACGTATTTCACAAGTCACTGTTGAAGAGATTTGTTGAGCCAGTAGTTCCTGTGGTGGCACCTCCTGATCCTGTGCTGGTTAAAGGCAATGTGGAATATGAGGTAGAGAAAATATTGGATTCTCATTTGGTTAGACGGAGACTCCAGTATTTGGTCAAATGGAAGGGTTATGGCTAGGAGGATAATTCTTGGGTCTCTGCCTCTGATATTCATGCCAACAAATTGGTTCGTGCTTTTCACCGGGCCCATCCTGATCGGCCTGGTGGCATGGATGAGGGTTCGGTGACCCCTCCTCACGGGGGGAGTACTGTCATGAACTCATTTCATGCTCCACCAGTTGAGAGTTCCCCTTCCGTTCTCCATCTGGTGGTGACGGGAGGTAGTGCGGTTGGTTTGAGTGGTAGTGATCTGCCACCTGGTGAGGAAGATAACAATTGGATCTCTGGAGTATCAGACTGGATATAAGACAGCTGACGCCCTATCCGGGTGCTGGTGATTCAGGCTGCTTCTCAGGTCCTGGACTTCAGCTCTCTTCCAGTCTTCTCAAGTTTAGTGTGTTTTTTGCTAATGTTCACACTTGCGCTTGTTGGTCAATTCAGTTTGTTGTGTAATCAGCCTGCCCCTGCTGGGGCTATGCTGAAATTCCACTCCTGTTAATCAGTATTTGCCAATCTGCTTTTTGTCCCTTATTAGATTGGCCTCTTTTTTGCTCTGTCTCAGAATATTTCAGAGTGCTGATATAGGTTTAGAAGTCTAGTGACTTCAGGGTTAATTTTGCTATCAGAAGTGTTGGTCTATATTTTTGTAGTTTGTTTTTGGCAGATTGCAGAGAGTGTCTTTCCTTTTCTGTCCTTTTTAGTTAGCCGGGCCCCATCGTTTGCTCAGCCTATTTTCCTGCCTTTGTTTGTATTTTCATCTTGCTTCACCGTCAATACATGTGGGGGGCTGTCTTTCCTTTGGGGTCTGCTCTGGGGCAGTTAGTTTTCCTCTTTTCCTGCTTTAGGCTTATGTAGTTCTCCGGTTGTGATGAGGCATCTAGGACCAACGTAGGAACGCTCCACGACTGCTTCTAGTTGTGCGGTTAAGATCAGGGATCTGCAATCTGCATAGCTACCAACTTCTCTGGTTTTCTGACGCTTAGCTTGTTGTCTTGTTTTTCCTCCTCAGTTTCCCATTCATAACAGTCCCGTCTGAGAGAGATGAGGCTGCTTTCTGACAGCAAGTGAACGCTGTGTGTAATGGCTGCACATGCCTGGTAATTCCCTGGAGGGAATGGACGTCTGCAGCAGGGTGAAGGAACCATGAGTGAACCCTGACGGGTGAGATAACTGAGGCTGAAAAGCCTGTGTATGCATAACCTGTGTGACCACAAGGATTACAGAGCTGAACTCAGTCATGGACGCTATGCTGATGTTATGAAGTTTATGTTACTGCTGTGGGTTTATGATGCCTAATAAACCGCATGGAATATGATTGTTTTATGGAAAACCCGTGCCGGATCTGGTTTTGTGGCTGCTAAGCGAGTATCCCCTACTTGAATGACAGCGCTACCTTACAATTGGTGGAGAATGCTATGGTCACTATTGTAGCCTTGTTTCTAGGAACAATGGAAGAGGACTGCAAAATTCAGTTGCTAAGGGCAACGGTTTCCAAAAATGCATGTTGCTGAGCCAGAAGGGCTGACGGTCTGGAAAACCATGTGATACGCTGACTGGAGTCAGTGGAAAAGACTTATAGGACACCTCTGCAGTAGAGGGTCCGAGAACCTGCGTGGCCAGCAGGTGACGGTCGTGAAAGCCGTGTTGTACTGACCGGGGTCAGTGAGAAAGAGACTGGTGATTGCTATAGGGTGCCTCTGTGGAGAAGAGGTACCCGAGGACCTGTGTGGCCGACACAGGTAACGAACAGATGATCGTGGCGTACTGACCTGGGTCAGTGAGTAAGACTGTGTACCTGGAGGGTTCAGTGAGCAAGGTCCTGGAGGGTCAGTGTTGGGAGGTTCTGGGAGAAGAATCGGATCCCTGGAGCACGTGGTATGACCTTGGACCTGGTGAGGCATGAGTGTTGGGCAGTCTCAGGCGGAGACGGATGTCTTGAAGAGCACCCGCCGAGCCCCTGGACCTGGTGAGGCCGGTGTGTTGGGAAACCCCGGGAGGAGGGTCGCTCGCTGAATAGCACCTGGTGCGCCCTGTGTGTTGGATGGTCTCAGGCAGAGACGGAACGTCCTGAATAGCACACAGACAGGACACGTGAGTTTTGTGTGGTGTGTTTTTTTTTTCTTTTCTCAACTTAGCCTGCGGTGGCTCAGTGGGAGTCAAGAAGGTGACAAGCAGCTTGCTGTAATTCGGCAGGGTTACGAAGGGGACGAGCGGCTTCCGGTAACTTGGCGGGGTTACGAAGGTGACAACAGCCGCTGTGTGTGAACGGAAGCCGGTGGTGTCGAAGATCGGTGATAGCAGGAGCTGTGGTGGTGCCAGCAAGGTCTTGTGTGGTTTCATTAAAAAGACATAAACTGTGTTGTGTGAACTGTGGTCTGAGAAGACCTGTAGAACGGACATGGGGAGTTCCTGAAAGGGGGCGGTGGCCCAAATCGGGGTGGTAGCCCAAAAGGGGTGGAGTCCCAGAGGGGGGCGGTGACCCAAATCCGGGTGGTAGCCCAAAAAGGGGTTGAGTCCCAGAAGGGGGCGGTGACCCAAATCGGGGTGGTCCAGAAAGGGGCCGGTGTGTCAAAAGAGGAACAGCAATGTTCGTGTATGTTGTTTTCTGAATGTGGAATATTCTTTCCAGATAATGACGGGCCACAGGTGTGTACCGTAATGCTGCACCGAGGAGTCTCAGGTTGGCTGGACTCAAAGTGTCAGGTGACTCTGAAAGGATCTCCTCTCAATTTCTGTCTGACCGAGAGAATGGTCCAGGTTCGCTGTAAACATAGGGTCACGGGGAACTATACGGTAGACAGAGTGATGTTTGAGGGGCCCATAAGTGGTGAGTGCCAAGGGGGCGGGATACCACGGGACTTAGTCTATGCCTTGGAGAGGGGCCGGGACTTTGTCGTGTTTGATGACATATGGCAGGAGGTTGGAGACATTTCTACTGTTGGGCTAACAGATATTGAGACGGTGACTGCTCCTGATGTGGACAGGTCAGAGGTAGATGTGACCGGACGAAGGGGTACATCTGCACAACGAACGGATCTGACCTTTCATGACAGGACTGACGGTGACCTGATTGATAAGACGGCTGAAGTATTCACACGGTTAGTGGATAACTGGAAGGATTACTCGACAAGTTGGGCTGACTCAGACTCTGGGGGTGACTGTGGCTCTGAGAGAGAAGGAGAGCACAGAATAGAAGGGCTAGAGAAGGAAGTCTCTGAGCTCAGATGTCACCTGTCAACGTGGCAAAATGTGAACAAGACGCTTAGGGAAGAGATGGAAGGACATGTCAAACGAGAAAGAGTCCTGAGACAACTGGCCGAGAACAGGGTCGAGGAGCTCGAGAAAGAAGTCTTGGAGCTCAAAGAAACTGTAAGAGCAAAGAGCTGTAGAAGACAGTCACACGGTAGGGTCAACTGTAGTGAGGGAAGTGTCCTTGGTAAAGCCAGAACCTCTGGTCCAGGAAGAGAGCAAGACCACGACCTTCAAGTCTGTGATTGATGTACCAGAAGACATGCAAGAAGCCTGTGATGAGGAAGGTGTGCATGAGGCTTTCAAAGAGGCGGTCAAAGCATGTAAGGTGCACTGGGCACCTGAGACTCAGCAGTTGGTGATAATATCAGCCAGAGAAGATACATCAAACCGAGTAGCTGTCCTGAAAGAAATGCATCTGCAATGTCTTCATGCCAAACAGCTCTTTAGCCGGAGTAATATGAAAGCTGCTCGACGCCTAGAGTTAGCAAGGGAGGCTATGGATCGGCTGGGTTTGCGGAAAGATGTGATTCCGGTACCCAAAGGTCTGATTGGGAGAATGATTGGAAGACTCGGGAAGGTAATGCAAGACCTTGTGAATATTTCCGGTGTGGTGAGGGTGAGGATCCCTCCTGATGATGAAGACCATGTATCCAGTGGAGAGGGTAGGATTCCCATCATGGTGGTTGGCTCTGTGGAAAGCCTGAGAGACTGTCAGATGCTCTTGGAGTATCGAGTGGGGTACCTGCAAGAGATTGAGCAATTGAGGCTGGACCATCGGCGAATCAATGAAGAGGTACGGAATACCAGGTGGCGGCCGCCTTCGACCCAAGATGTAAGGACCCAAAGGGTTCCTCCAAGAAGTAACATGGCAAATGGCTAAAGAATGTCAGCAAGTGGTAGTTTGACTGGCAGAACGAAGCTGAGAGATCGTAGTTCCTGTGAGACGCTGAATGAGTCAGACTCAGGCCAGACAGTAGGCTTAACTAAGACTTATGACCGTACCAACCGGGGGAGCTGGTCGGGGAACGAAACAGACAAGGAGAGGCATGTGATGACTAAACAGTGTCTGATGACGCAGACAGACCGTGACTGGAGGGTCAAAGACAACGACCGGTATTCTGACCGCTGGGGGCGGGGGAGGCCTAACGTAGAGATGAGGCCGTATGATGGACGGAGACGGTTCTCTCGACCTATGGGGCAAGGTGTAATGAGTGCCGGGTCTCGAGATCCTGGTGTAATGCTGTGTGTTCAACCCCACAAGTTTGAACACAGGGGGAGGTATGTGGTGTAGTGACCACTGTGTCTGCTAGGGGGCGCTGTGTGGATGTCCTAGGAGAGAGGATGAATGGCAGAATCCTGAATGACCATTATGTATCTCAAGGTGGGTGGCCTTGAGATGGAGACTTATGTGTGTTGATCAGCAGTGATACTGCTGAGGTGCTGTTTCAATGTGTCAGGGAGAAGTCTCCAGGTAGCTGTGGAGACAGGCGGTCCCAGTTACCTACAATCCCACCCAGGGGGTGTGTTCAAGAACGCTACTGTATAGTGTGTATGAGTGGCTGAAGGACCTGTGATGAGGTCATAGCCATGTGACTCGGTGGGCGTGGCTACGGACCATATAAGGTGGCCAGGGTAGGTCATATGGAGTGAATGCAGGGACCTGGTTGGTCCGTTTTGGAGGGTCCCATCTGAGAGAGATGGGGCTGCCTTCTGACAGCAAGTGAACGCTGTGTGTAATGGCTGCACGTGCCTGGTAATTCCCTGGAGGGAATGGACGTCTGCAGCAGGGTGAAGGAACCATGAGTGAACCCTGACAGGTGAGATAACTGAGGCTGAAGAGCCTGTGTATGCATAACCTGTGTGACCACAGGCATTGCAGAGCTGAACTCTGTCATGGACGCTATGCTGATGTTATGACGTTTATGTTACTGCTGTGGGTTTATGATGCCTAATAAACCGCATGGACTATGATTGTTTTATGGAAAACCCATGCCGGATCTGGTTTTGTGGCTGCTATGCGAGTATCCCCTACTTGAATGACAGCGCTACCTTACAATACATACACACATACATACACAGATGCACACACACATACATACACATATACTGTATACACACACACATATCTACATATAAAAACACGCATATACTAATTTATGACCTCAGGTGTTCAGATGAGCCATGGAGCAGGTTGGCCTCATAGTTTAGCTAGAGAGAGGGCTGCAGACCTCACTGTGGGGGATGGGGATACAGAGCAGAGAGGACTGATATCATCCCCCTGCTACCGTGCTGTCCCATGCAGTAAGCTTCCTCTCCCAACCTCTTCTCTGTGAAATGCTGTAGCCTGCTGGGAATAGAACAGTTGAGGGAGCAGAAGACACAAGGTAAGTCCTGCTTTTTCTCCACTGTTGTCCCCTGTGTGCTGTGCAGCCTGGGCCCCCTGTCTACAGGTGAGTACTCACCATTGGGATGCGCTATGCAGGAGGACACAAACGACAGCCAGTGAGCACTCTCCTCAGTCTGGTGCGGAAATCGTACATTGGTCAACGTCTTTCCCTGCATAACACGCCCCTTTTTTGAACTCCTGCACTCTGCGTGCTGCTCTCTCCCAGGCTCTGGGTAGTCATACTACGGGAGGGAGTGAGAGGGGCCCGATACTGCATGACACCCAGCCCCCTCACTCCCGCCCATAATCTTGACTCAGTGGCCCCATAGCAGCTGCATATTGTGCCACTATGGTCAGTATGCCCCTGACAGTAACCTCCACCTTCGGGCCCCGATGCAGTTGCACAGGCTGCTTCGGCAGTATGTCCGCCCCTGGTATAGCTCTCAAAATAAAGTAATGCAAAAGCAATTCTTTTTTTATAAAATAGGCAAAACATGAAAAAAAAAATGTGGTACTGCTGTAATCATACTGCCCTGAAGAATAAAGTTATCTTATCACTTTTATCACACAGTGAATGGCATAAAATAAAAAAACAAAAAATAATTCCTGAATTGCTGGATTTTGTTCATTCTGCCTCCCAAAAATTAGAATAGAAAGCAATCAATAAATGTTATGTGCCCAAAAATAGTACCAATAACAACATCAAATTATTCCACAAAACACAAGCCCTCACATGATTCTGTCACCATATATATAGGAAAATTATATCTCTCAAAATATTGTGATGAAAAAACTTGTTTTGTTTCCACAATAAAATGTGTGATAGTAGCCAAACATAAAAAAAATAAATCTGGTATCACTGTAATCACATCGACCCGTAGAATTAAGTTGTCTAATCACTTATACTGCAGGAGGAATGGCGTAAAAAGTAAATAAAACTAATTTGTGACATGCTGTTGATTTGTTTATTCTGCCTCCCAAAGATCTCAGTATGGCTCGACGCATATTTATTCTGCGCTAAGTGCTTACACCAGGGTTTCCACGTAAATTTTTGATTATACTTGATTTAGATGGAACCCACAATGGATGGAGATGAAGATGGAGACAGTGTAGACTCATTCTGATCTATGATCTGGTGTCCGTCTTTTTAAGCGTGTATAAAAGCACTGTTGGACACAGTTTTGTTCACCTCTAAAAAGAGGTCTGGCTGTGTCCAGAGAAGCTTTACTGCCTCATTAAAGTGATTTCATCCATCAGTGGTGTCATCTGAATCACAGATTCACAACATACCACAACATATCAGACTCTCGCCTTCCATGGAAACCTTCAAAAAGAACTTGAAGACCTACCACTTCTGACAAGCCTACAACTTGCAGTAACCACCAATCCACCAAACCGCTGCACGACCAGCTCTACCCTCGCCTACTGTATCCTCACCCATCCCGTTGTAGATTGTGAGCCCTCGCAGGCAGGGTCCTCTCTCATCCTGTACCGGTCGTGACTTGTATTGTTTAAGATTACTGTACTTGTATGTATTATGTATACCCCTCCTCACATGTAAAGCGCCATGGAATAAATGGCGCCATAATAATAAATAATAATAATAATAATCATGTCATTCAGAGATTTAGATGGAACCACTGATGTAAGTGCTCAACATAGAGCACAGGATAAACTTAATCCAAAATGTTATGTAAAATGTACCCAACAAAAGTTTTGGCTCAATCCATGAAAAAAGCAAGTTCCCACTCAGGTCTGTCATCTTTTAAAAGAAATACAGAAATATAGGGGGCTTCTAATAGGGATTATAAATACAAAGGCTCTGGAAAAGAACCATGGCTCCTCGTCCCCAAAATAAATCCAGCAACTTCTGAGCTCCCAAATCCAAATTCATCCTTCCCTTTGGAGCCCCACATTTAGTGTCCACATGTTTGTAATTTCTGTAGTGATGAGAGCCCACCTAATTTATGCGGTTCATGAAGCAAGAGCTGGTCACAATGTATGGGCACTACAGTGTATGGACACTACAGTGTATGGACACTACAACATACTGGGCACTGTAATGGCATATTTGCAATTTTCACTCAGCAATATCCACTACTGCTTGTTTCTGGAAAGCAGGCATGGAGTCAAAATCCATGTGACTATGGGGTTAGTAATGGATAGGAAGCTCTCCATTACTAACTTGTGAGCTTGGTTTCAGGGCAAGTGGGAAAAGCCAGGCAAAGCACCTAAAATGCTGCATCTAACAGAGGCTGGTTGCTATTTATAGGCTGGGGCAATATCCATAGCCCTTTACCAGTCTGAGAATACCAGCACCCAGATGTCTGCTTTAGCTTGCCTGGATGTCAAAAATGTAGGGGACCCCACGCTGTTTTTTTTTTAAATTAATCAAAATAATTTAAAAAACGTCATGGGACCCATCTATTCTTGATAACCAGCCATGAGAAGGCTGACAGCTGAGGGGAATCCATGGCACTTTTTTTCATTTATTCATTTATAGTGCAGACTGATGAACACTCTGATCTGCCGGCACCTGCTCTCGCTGTTACAGCGACAGCAGGCATAGGTTGATGGGAGTAGTCCCATCGGCCAATACCTGTGGCTCGAGGTAAACTTTTTACCTCCGCTCACAGTTGTTGGCTCACGCTGTCATCTGACAGCATGGGAACCGCAGCGCTCTGATAGGTGGCAATGATCTTACCGATGATCAGAGCCAGTGTTTACCACTTTGTCATGCAGATGACAGCATGAAAACAATGGATGTTTAGGCCCCCATTCATCTGAATGGGGCCCAGGTTCAGGTTCAGTACTGTTCTGGTACCCGAACCAAACTTTTTTTAACTGTTCAGCTGAACCAGCCGGAGCCAAACATCCAGGGGTTCACCCATCACTAGAGGCAGGTTCCATTTTCTTTTCTACTAACAAGAGCAGGAACCAGCTTTACATAGCCTTTTTATGGTAGACCCAGTGCAGTGTGCATTTTCAATGAAAACAGAGTCATTCTTCATTTTCTCTGTGGTGGTCCTGTTGCAAAGAAGTCAAACATTTGTTGCTGGGCTCCCTTGCCGATTAAAGTTGATTGCTGAAGTTCCCTGAAGTGGGACAAGCTGTGATCAGCTTATAATCATGAGACCGTTCTAAGAAGATTGTTCAAAGCTCACAACTTTTTAAAGCATAACATATAATACCTTATAGTTATATATGCTTCTAGTCCACATACAACCAGTAACCAGCAGGCAATGGCATCTGACAAGTCTGAGAATTCCTGCATATATAAATGGGAAGTGAACTCTTTAAAGCCATTTTATTTTCTGCAGCATTCGTGTGGTATATTCATGATATGGACATTTTTACAGTTTACTATCCTCACAGGACACAAGGTCAACATTTGCTGCTGGAAGAGAAAATAAAGCTTAAAAACTAATAAAAATTCATTACAGTTACAACTATAAAATTGTGGACTGCCTTCCCTCAGGAACTATTCTGCGAGAGATGGGGCGACAGTATAATAAAAGCCTGGACAGTTTCTTACAAACTCAGTACATACAGCATTATTGGTACTAGAGAGGTATTCCCATTTTATAACATTACATTAATATAATAGATACAGAGACTAATATGATGACCAGCACGGCACTATTATTGCTTTAAGCCTTATTCAGATTATGTTTTATATGTTCTGTTGGCTGGAGGTTTCCTTTCGCATAATGTTTTTCTAGATTATTATTCAGGCAAAATCCCTTATTTTAGAGGCTATTGGTATTTTTGTTTGGAGATAACTAAAAACCTACAAAATGCACAAGTCCAACTTTCTCAATCTTAGAACTTCTTCATTCTATGATTCTATGGTTGAACTATGGTTTATGGCATCAAATGTTACCAGTTTGATCATGTAATCTGTGTAGACATTTAAAGCATTTAGAGCATTTAGCCATGGTACCCTTACATTCCCGTCAACTTCCTGAAATACAAAGTAGAATAGCAGAACCTACTTTAATTTCACAGTTTATGGTTTTTCTCATAAAACTTTTGAGGAGCAATTATTTGCTATGATTGCTATGCTCAAACGGAGGTAAATGATTAATGTAGCAAGAGTTCTGCACACATTACTGTGAATCCGGTTAACAATTTTTATCATAAGCAAAACTGAAATGATGTAGACTCAGTTCTAGTATATTTCAGCTATAATTACAATTCTGCAAGTGCAAATAGTTCTCTATGTAAGCTAATTGAAGAACCAATGTGCATTCCTATTAGACCAGGTAGGTGACACAGATGTCCTTCTCCACCAGACCTAGTCAATAGTTTTTCCGTCCTTAATATACTTATGGGTATGTAAACACATGGACAATTTTAGCTATGTGCAAAGTGTGTGATTATTACACAGTACTCAGGCTGTCTGACCGCAGTGGGGTGACATCTCCCATCACTCTAAGCTCCCGTTTTCTCCTGTTAACTCTTTCGTTTACAACAGAAAGATGAAGGTTGAGAACCTGCACTATGCTGTTTCGCTAAAGATGATGAACGATTTCAGGCAGGGTCGGACTGGGGGCCTGGGGCCCACCCTACAGCTATATGCAAATATCTGTCAGCCGTTATCCCCATTATAGGGAGCATCGACTGTAAAGCACAGGGGGCTCCTGCACATCTACTGTGCGCCCCCATAACCGGGATGTACAATTACGATATTTTACTTTAAACGTTCTATGGTTTAAACAAGTTATCACCGATCCATGGGCTCCACAGGATAGGTGATTGCTTAGATCCGACCATTAGAAACAGCACCGATCGGAAGAATGGGGAAGTTTTATCCCTGCAGTTCAGATGTCTGACCGCAGCTCCATTCGTTCTCTTTGGGGCTTCCGGAAAAAACCAACAGCAGTGCTCGCAGCCACAGCATGAATGAATGGATAAGTGATCAAGTCGAACATACTGCTCCAGTCTAATGGGGATAAAAATTTCACATTCTGCCAACTGGGACCCAGTAGTCAGGCTCTCCCACCACAACAAATAGGCAACCCCCACATGTATTCAGACTGTCTAGCAGCCGCAAATCATGCAGCTGTGGCGACGAAAGATAAATCTCCAAGCACGCCAAAATGCTAGGAGACCAACCGAGCACGCGCAGGAAACCTGAGTAATGAGTATACTCATGCTTCACTAGTTATCACTAATCCTGTGGAGAGGTGATTACTTTTACAGGAGAACCCCTGTAGCATCTCTGATGCTGTGATCCAAGTATCTAATCTGTAATGGAAATAAAAAATCTTCTCCTAATTAATATCAGAGAGAACAGATGACCGCCAGATAAAATACAATCCACTAATGGAAATAAAAAATCTTCTCCTAATTAATATCAGAGAGAACAGATGACCGCCATATAAAATACAATCCCCTATACCAAGACCAATAATACCCCATACAGGGAAGAAATACCACCACACCATCAACAGATCACATAGTGACCGAATAACAATACATAATACCAGCATATAGGCACCAAATAATACTACATACAAAGAGAAATACCACCACATCTTAACTAGACTACACATTCCACCACATAGTGACCGAATAATACCACATACAGGGGATAATTACCGCCATACCGTGACTAGACCACAAATTACCAGCACAAAGTGACCAAATATTACCACATATAGGGGATAAATACCAACACACCATGATCAGACCACATATTGCCATCATATAGTGAATGAATAATACAATATTGATCATGAATACAAACCACAATACTAACAACACTGTTAATACCACCAGTGACATTATACACAAGAGCTCTGTATATACTGTCAATGTACAGGTAACACAGGGATCACTAGTGACATTATGCACAGGAGCTCTGTATATAGGGTCAGTGTACAGGTAATACAGGAATCACCAGTGATATTATGCACATGAGCTCTGTATATAGTGTCAGTGTACAAGTAATACAGTGATCACCAGTGACCTTATACACAGTAGCTCTGTATATAGTGTGTATAGGTAATACAGTGACCATAAGTGACATTATACACAGGAGCTCAGTATATATTGTACAGGTAATACAGTGATCACCAGTGACATTATACACAGTACCTCTGTGTATAGTGTACAGATAATACAGTGACTACCAGTGACATTATACACATGAGCTCTGTATATAGTGTCAGTATACAGGTAATACAGTGATCACTAGTGACATTATACACAGGAGCTCTGTATATGGTGTCAGTGTACAAGTAATACAGTGATCACCAGTGACATAATAGACATGAACGCTGTACACAGTCTATAGTGTATAGTGTGTGTGTAATACACTGACTCACCGGTGATGTCTGTAGTTGAAGTCCTTCTTCTTTGCTTTTCTTCCTTAACCAGCATAGACCGCCATCACTTTTTCCAGTCAGGACTCATCTCTGCAAAAAATCAATAGGTGATCGCTTCCAGAGCACTTTTCCCACTTTTTCCCTGACTTCTACACTACGTCAGATGAAGAAAAAAAGAGATATAGTGCCGCCCTGCACAGTAACTGGACCCCCCCCTTTTGAACCCTCTATGCAAAACAGTTTCCTAAAACTTAAATTATATTACAGTGGTAATAATGTCCCTAATTGGACCCTAAATAAATTATGCTCCCCAATTGTTACCATAAACTAATATAGGATGTTCCTCATTCTGGCCCCTAAACAGTAATTAAGTCCCTCATCCTGGCGCCCTTTATTTCATAATCTCACCCAGCCTGGCCCCCTTTATTTTATAATATGCCCCAGCCTGGCCCCCTTTGTCCCTTGTGCAACCTGGCCCACAGATATCCATCCAGCCCCCATCTATCCATACTGGCCCCCATATATTCCTTGTCCTGCTCCACACCATATATCTCTTCTGGACCCCATATATCCATCCTGGTCCATTGTCCTGGCCTCCCCCATAAATCCATCCTGGCACCCTCCATATATCCATCCTGGTCCCACTTATATATGCATCCTGGCTCCCCCATATGGCCATTCTGGCTCCCCCATATATATATGCATCCTGGCTCCCCCATATATCCATCCTGGTCCCACTTATATATGCATCCTGGCTCCCCCATATATCCATCCTGGTCCCACTTATATATGCATCCTGGCTCCCCCATATAGCCATCCTGGCCCACCATATACATGAATCCAGGCTCCCCCATATATACATATATATATATGCATCCTTGACCCCCATATATATATGCATCCTGGACCCCCATATATATGCATACTGGTCCCTTGTCCTTCCCCCATAAATGCATCCTGCCCCCCATATATCAATCCTGGCCCCCCATATAAATGCATCTTGGCTCTACCATATATCCATCCTGGTCCTTTTTTCCTGCCCCCCATATATCCATCCTGCTTGCCCCCTTATATTCATCCTGATCCTTTTTTCCTGCCCCCATATATCCATCCTGCCACATCCCTTAAATACATCTTGATCCTTTTTTCCTGCCCCCCATATATCCATCCTGCCACCCCCCTTAAATCCATCCTGGTCCTTTTTTCCTGCCCCCCATATATCCATACTGGTCCTTTTTTTACTGCCCCCATATATCCATCCTGCCACCCCCTTATATCCATCCTGGTCCTTTTTTCCTGCCCCCCATATATCCATCCTGCTGCCCCCCTTATATCCATCGTGGTCCTTTTTTCCTGCCCCATCATATATCCATCCTGCTGCCCCCTTATATCCATTGTGGTCCTTTTTTCCTGCCCCCCATATATCCATCCTGCTTGCCCCCTTATATCCATCCTGATCCTTTTTTCCTGCCCCCATATATCCATCCTGCCGCCCCCCTTATATCCATCCTGGCCCCTAATCCTGGCTTCATGAAGAGACAGAGAAGATTCCTCTTACCTTCCTGTGCTCCCAGTGCCGGGCGTCATCCTCCTCCTCTGCAGGTCCGGCGCTCACCATAGTAAAATGGCCACCGATCTAGCAGAGGCCGGTGGCTGATGTGCGCTCATCGCATGTGGTACATGACACTGATGTCATACGCCAGTGACGACGGGCACACATGACAGACAGCCCTGGGACGTGCAACGCCGCTGTTCAGGTAATTAATGCTGCACCCCTAAAAAACGCAGACTTTTTTTTCTTGTCCTCCTCCTCTCCTTCTCTTTCCTCTGCCAAGGGCCCAACAGTACCCCACCAGGCCAGACCGACCCTGATTCCAGTTACCTACTGCTCCCCTAGAGCACCGTGAGTGAAATAGCATCAACAGAGGTAAGTGTAATATGCGTGCTTGTGTAATGTATGAATGTGTCTTATGTGTGTTATGTATTTTCTATATATATATAGAAATATATATATATATATATATGTCATGTATTATGTGGGATATATATGTGTCATGTGGATTAAATATAGCTATCATGTATTATGTTTGAGTAATATATATGTGTCATATGTTATGTGTAATATGTATGTGTCACACATCAGGTGTGATATACAGTATGTATGTGCCATTGTAATGTAAGGGGTGTGACTGGGGCAGCCATGTGCCTCTCCCTCTCTAAACAGTGTTAGAGAGTAAAGAAAAATGATGGGAGAGGCAGAACAGAAGATGGTGAGAGTCCCGAGCATCAACAGCAGAAGGAAGTGGTCGAGAAGTCAGGTGTGCCCAAACGAGGAACAGTCGCGGCTGTGGCTCCTAGTTCTCGTGGCCGCAGTGGAGGACCTTCTCGGAAGGATGCAGCTAGCAAAGTAAGTCTAACACTCCCCCCCGGCCCTGCATCTCCCCACGTCAGCTACCCGGGTGAACAGGCTGCCACTGTGGAAGAAACTCGGTGGGTGGCGGGAGTCATTAAGGAAAAGAAACGGCGGGAATGCCGGATTCACGAGGAGCTACGGCACCCTGGGGGAGGAGCCGTGTCTGCCTGGATGACACGCGGCCTGATTAAATATTTCAACCATACCAGAGGATATGGGTTCATTCAGGAAACCAGGACCGGTGCAAAATCTACTTGAACGCTGGGTCCATGACACATGAGGGTCATTTACAAGAGTGGGACCAGGTGGCTTATATAAGAGAGGCCGGACCCCAGGGACTGTACACTGTCGCGGTCACAATGAAATCCAGCATGGAGGAAAGGCAGGCACAAGAGGACCAGTATATTTTGCAGCCACCGGTAATGGTTGCAGCTCCTGTAATGAGTAGGAGGGCAGAGGCGCCTTTGAGAGAAGCTGTTGCCACAGTGGTATCACAAGAACGGGTGGCTCCAAGCTCGCTGAGCCAGCTGTCTGCTGAAGGAAGAAATATACTTAAAATTAGTCCAAATACCACATATTTTCTGGCACTTCAAAATATCATAAACAAACATTTTCAGGCCAATATACCATGACGGTGCCAAAAATCATGAAGAGATCCAGTATGAGAATAAAATATCAAATTTTATTGAAAAAACATTAAAAATATTATAAAGTTGCAAAAATGCCCAGCAGGAGGCGCTCAAAACATTCATGTCATTAGTTATTATAGTCACACAGACAAATGTGAATCCTTACACATAAGTAATTATAAATAATTTCCAACAAGAGTATAATATCTCTATAAATGTAGGGAATATTCACACCACAGTATTAAAAAGTATATTGACTATAAATCCAGCCCGATATATGTAACTTAATTAAATAACCACACTGTCAAAATAACTGAATATATCATGACAAAAAAAAAAAAACACGCCCCCGGAAGAAGCTAGTGCGAAGCACGTGTTGGGGTGAAGGAGGTCGGGTCATTCACATTCACCAGAGTCCTGGAATCAGCGTTTTCATAGGTACTGTATTACCCTTTTTTACCTTTATTTTGAACCTTTGTGGATTTATGCAGCAATCCTCTAGTACTTTCTCAGTTGTGATATTATTTAATCATGCTGACATTGAGGTCATTTACTTTTACCTGCAGCATATATCAGACTGGGTTACCTTCACTCAGGTGCAATTTAATGTGGGTCTCAATTACATTCAGAGTGAGTTGCCTGTAGTGTTGTCACAGATTATTTCCACACAGTATTTTTTTTTTGTCATGATATATTCAGTTATTTTGACACTGAGGTTATTTAATTAAGTTACATATATCGGGCCTGATTTATATTCAATACATTTTTAATACTGTGGTGTGAATATTCTCTACATTTATAGAGATATTATACTCTTGCTGGAAATTATTTATAATTACTTATGTGTAAGGATTCACATTTGTTTGTGTGACTATAATAACTAATGGCATGAATGTTTTGAGCGCCTCCTGCTGGGCATTTTTGTAATTTTATAATATTATTAATGTTTTTTCAATAAAATTTGATATTTTATTCTCATACTGGATCTCTTCATGATTTTTGGTGCCGTCATGGTATATTGGCCCGAAAATGTTTGTTTCTGCTGAAGGAAGAAGCCAGATGAACAGTGAGGAAGTTGTCAGAAAAGGCAGGGAGAGCTCAAGGAATACAAACGAATGTGAACTGTGCTATGTCTGTACCAAAATCCCTGTTTTCAAGTAATGTTGAACTGTTGAGCATGAACGCCGAGTCTGGAAGTGTTTGTGGGAACCATGGATCTGGAACCGAGATTACAGAATCAGAAGGAACTCCGGAGCCTAATGTGAGTGTCCTTCTTTGCAAATATTACATACAACAGATGGGACAGTATGTTTCCTTTATGCGGTGCCAGGGTGTGGGGATATAACAGCTCCTCGCATTGACTACCACCCTGGCCATCTAACAGTAACTTGTGTATTATGTCATGTATGTGTAATGTATAGGTGTCAAGTAAGTGTAATACAGTATATGTGTCATGTAATATGTGTAATTAACATGTGTCATGTTTGATGAGTAATGTATATTAGGCATTATAAAGTTATATGTGTCATGTACTATGTGTAATATGTGTCACGTGTTACGTGGAATATAAAGTTGTGATATATTATGTGTAAGGTACTGTATATACAGCTCTTGCAAAAAGAAAGAGACCACAGCACAGTTTTATAGAAATCAGCTTCTCTACATGTCGGACAGCCATTCCATTCCAGTGTCAGTTGAATTCCAACCAGAGGACACCTCATTCTACTTAATGTGCTTCTGATTAGGTGATCACCTGAACCAAATCTTATTTAACAAAAGAAAGTATAAAAAAACCCTGCTGTGGTGTTCACAATCCTCTTGCAATAGGACAAGCTGGCTGGCAAAACAAGTGCTAGTAATATCCCAAAAGTAATAGGAATGAAAAAATTACTTTTAACCATGGCAAAGGAGTTGAAAAGAAAAGTCTTGAGTGAGGAAAAGTTCTGGCTTTACTAGCAGAGGGATATAGTGAGCGTCATTTTGCCTCCATCCTAAAAATTTCTAAGACAGCAGTCCATTACAACAAGGTCAAACAGCCGACATTGGGGACAACAAAGCTACAGACCGGCAGAGAGCGAAAACGACTCTCCACTGATAGGGATGACCGTCATCTTATTCGAATGTCACTGAGCAACCGCAGCATCACATCAAGTGACCTCCAAAAGGAAAGACAGCTGGGGTGAAGTGCATGGCAAGAACAGTCAGTAACAGGCTCCTAGAGGCAGGGCTCAAGTTATGTAAAGCTAGAAAAAAGCCTTTCATCAATGAGAAGCAAAGGAGAGCCAGGCTGAAGTTTGCCAAAGACCATAAGGATTGGACCATAGAGGACTGCAGTAAGGTAATCATCTCTGATGAGTCTAATTTTCAGCTTTATATATACAAATTAGAACAGAGTACATCATCACTGCGTCATAGTTGGTCCTCTAATAAGATTTATAACGGGACCAAGGAAATTTCCAATTTGGAACACCCACTACAAAGTAGTTAACAAAACAACGGAGTGTAAATCAAAGAAAAGAAAACAAATATAAATAGAAAAATAGTCAATATTTATTCAAGTATTGGAAAACATCACAAACAATTCATTAAAACTGTACAAAATAGGTTAAATACAGGGGAAGGAACAAACAAGCAAATGTATATACCGGGTCTTAGAAAAATATAAAAAGGTGGGTAGGTGGTACAAATAACTACATCTCTACCATGGATCCACACTCACTGCAGCCTAAAGTGCAATACATAAGAATATAAATTGGTAATGTCAACTAATCAGAGAAATTCTCTAGTTATAATGAAATGGGAAAATATTCGCACTAGAAACGGCTGCCAAAACTACTGCATTAAAGGTGAGTATCCACAAGTACAATCAGTTCAGATAGCAGGCACCACACTTAACATAGTCCCTCACTAAAATACCCGGGACACGCAGCCCCAACGCGCATTTCGCGTTGGTTTCCTCGGGGGCCGTGTTCACAGAGTGTCCATACCGCTATAAATATACACCTTGAGTGTTCCCACATGTGGCCAAATTACTGGTGTGTGTGTCACTGTGCAGCGCCGGAAGATGCGTCACATCCGGTGGTCCATGACGATGCAGGTCACGGGGAATGCCCCGTTGACGTCACTGACCCACAAACGTCATCAAGGGCGCCAGGTGTGACACTCTGGCTACAAAACAAAGCGGGACATGCGCACTAGCCACTTCCGAAACCGGAAATAGTCGGATCGCCATATTAGTGAAGGGAAAACAATACAAGAAATGTCCTGTCAGATCTCATAACAAAAAAAAGATGTAAAACATATTGGCCACTTGCGCGACCAGAAAAAACAGATCGCCATATTGTTTACAAAAAACATAATGAAAATAGATAGGCCAATAACGCACATGTGGGTAAATATCCTGAAGACGAATCTGTGACAAAAAAAATCTCTAAACAGACCATGTAAAAAAACATGGATAAGTGTGAATACAATCCTATAATATAGTGATACATCTTTAAGATTATACATATTTAAAAATATTTTAAAATGATAATTAAGGTGCATATACAATGTAGACAAGTAAAAACATACAATACATAAAATGTGCTCAAAAGGTGATAAAGTGAAACTGGAAAGTCCATCAGGTTTATCTTCATTGTTCATATTGTGCGTCTTCATCGGATACCCACAGCAACATACAGAATTAATAGACAGGGCATATACTAGAAGAATAAATGAAAAACAAGCAGTAAGACACTAACTAAAAATACAATAAAAATAAGAAAGAAATTAAAAACAAAGACCAAGAACCATACCCTCCAACTAGAGATAGAAAGCAAAACTAAGTTGCTCATTTAAACCTGCCGGCACCATAATATTGAGGGTTGAAAACCATTTACAATTTCTACGTGTTAATGCACATTTGATGTCACCTCCTCGAATCCCTAAATGGATACAAGCAATCCCCCAAACCCTCAGTTCCCTGGGGCTACAGTTGTGCTTAACCTTAAAGTTAACCTCATCTTCAACATGCTCGGGTCATCTATCTCACGTGCTGCCAAAATGTATCTTATGTGCTCTCTTGTTCTCACCCATAGCTCCCTAGAGGTAAGACCTATATACACGAGATTACAGGAACACTGGGCATAATAAATCACTCCCGACGTCCTGCACTTAATATAGTGTCTAATTTGATATTCCCTCTGACCATTTGATGAAGTAAAAACACTTGCCCTCACATGATTCTTACATGTAAGGCAGTCACCACATGGAAAAAATACCACTCTCTGTCTCCCTACTGTTAACACACTCTTGTTATTTCCCACGTAGTGAAGCCTGCACAAAAGATCCCTAAGGTTCCTACTGCGATGCGCAGTCATAAATGGTCCTTTTGAGAGATATCTAGAAAGTGTAGTGTCATTAAGCAGCACAGACCAATGTCTCCTCAGAATGAGTCTCATCAAATCCCATTGTTTATTAAATGTGGAGATATAGCGAATCCCCACATCCTTGTGGGGTCTTTTCTGGTAAACCAAAAGGTCTTTTCTCGCAGTTTTCTTAGCACTCAAATAACCCTGCTTAATACTTCTCCTGCTGTATCCCCGATCCCCAAATCTTTGCCCAAGGTCCATAGCTTGTTTTTCCTACATTTCTTCAGACGTACAAATCCATCTTGCACGAAGAAATTGCACAAAGGATTGCCAATTTACATTCTTATGTATTGCAGTTTAGGCTGCAGTGAGTGTGGATCCATGGTAGAGATATAGTCATTTGTACCACCTACCCACCTTTTTATATTTTTCTAAGACCCGGTATATACATTTGCTTATTTATTCCTTCCCCTGTATTTAACCTGTTTTGTACAGTTAAGGCCTCTTTCACACATCAGGTTTTCGCCGTCAGGCGCGATCCGGCGCTTTTGACAGAAACCGGATCCGGCGAAATGCAATGCCGGATCCAGTTTCCCCCCCATTGACTTGCATTTGCGCCGGATCGCGCCGGATGGCCATGCGTTTCATCCGGTTTTCGCCGGATCCGGCAATGTGTCGCGATCCGGCGTCTGGAAAAAACGGCTACTGTAACGTTTTTTGTCTCCGGCGAAAAAGCCGGACACGCCGGATCCGGCGCGTCCGGCTTTTTCACACAATGAAAGCCTATGAGCGCCGCAATGCGCCTGATCCGGTGAAAGCCGGATCCGGTGGCCGGATCCGGTTTTTTTGGTCTGAGCATGCTCAGTAGCTCTGCCCACAAGACATATATAAAAGCAAGACAGTGGGACCCACAGCCACACCCAACATGCCACCCAAGAAAGCAACCAAGCGCAGCAGGAGAAGGCAGGAGACCACTGCAGCACCATCAGCACCACCACCACCCCAAATGGAACATGCTGAGGAGGGGAGGCCAGCAGCAGATGAGAGACGGTAATTATCAAATCCCCATTCCTCCAAACTAGGGCTATTGAATATCAAGATATTCATTGGCCCTTTGTTTCTCTTTATTCAACAGCCGCCCAATAGATGCAGCAGCAGCAGCAGCAATGGCAGCAGCTGGAACACCACCCACAGGCATGGAGTGTGGCTACCAGGAAGACAGCACATCATCTTCTGGGAGCCCTCCCTCGCATCGTCAGCGTTTGACGGTAAGTTTTTATTTCCAAAATCCATCATCTCTGTAATATATGTCTATTCATTGCCTTTTATTTCAAAACAGGATTCACAAGATGAAGAGGAGCTCCCAGAAGAAGAAGGAAGGGGTGGACAGACACCTGGAGTGGGCTCACAATTGGTAAGTTTTTTGCATCAAACGCAGAAACACAACATCACACTACACACAACACATAGAAAACAATGTTCTGCAGACCACACACAGCAAACAAATGCCTACATCCAAAGACATAACATTTTTTGTTTTCTTCTCTAGTCTTCCCAATCTGGTGCTCGGCCAAGAGGTCCTCGCAGTGCCTCCCAGGGTCGTCGGCGACAGCAACGCGGCGGTCACCAGCGTGTAAGTATAAATATTTTTGCTTTGTTTTTTTGCACTTTTTATTTCATTTCTTTTGTGGAGGCTAATTATGTTATTTTTGTCTTTTTCTTTAACAGCCTTCACAGCGTGCTCCCGACTCTGACGGTGAGGATGGAGGAATCGATGTGGACCACCTCATCGATCTCGTCAGAGAAAGGGAGCCGCTCTGGAATATGGCTGACCACCGCCACGCTGACCTTATCGTTACCCGACGACTCTGGGAGGAAATCTGTTCGCTCCTTGTGGGCCGCTGGGAGGACCTCGATGTTCGGGCCCAGATTAAAGAGCGTAAGTATATACAGTACCGGTTGCTTGATGTAAACCAGTGTTTCCCGAACTCCAGTCCTCGTGGTCCCCACGGATCATGTGTTCAGGATTTCTATTTACTATGGAAATCCTGAAAACATGACCCCTGGGGACCATGAGGACTGGAGTTTGTGAAACACTGATGTTGTATACTAGCCACTTTGTCTTTTCTCGTTTCAGGGAACAGAATTGTGAATCGGTGGCGGTCTGTGAGGGATCGTTTCAAGAAGGAGTTCAATAAAGAGATGCGGGCCCCGAGTGGATCTGGAGGACGCAGGAGCAAGTACAAGTACGCACAAGCCCTGTCGTTCCTCCGGGAAACAATGGTCACTAGAAGGTAAATATTACACACCACATGTGAAAAAAAATGTTAGATGTAACTTTTTTTTTTCAGCCAGGGCCATACCATGTCAGTATTTTAATTGTTTTTTTTTCTCTTTATTCCACAGCACGGTGAGCAGCACTCGGGAGCCTGCACGATTGGACCCTTCTGAGGCGATCCCTGAGGAGACCGGCACCGAGGGACACTTCGACCGCCCCGGTACATCTGCACCTTCCCAGCCTTCCCACACATTCGACCCATCTGTCCCATCCACCAGCACAGGAGCATCGTGGCCGCCTACATTACATGAAGCTGCTGGTGAGGAGATCGCTTTCCCTTTACCCCACCCTTCTGCCCCTGCCACCTCTAGTACACCTGCGGGTACTGGGCGGCAGCGGCAGAGGGGTCAGGAAAAGAGTTATGCGCCAGAGTTCTTGCATCTGAATGCATCTTTCCAGAACTGTCTAAAAGTCTTGTCAGAGCAAATCTCCGCAGGCTTTCAGCAGATCAACTCCAGCATTCTGGAGGTGAAGACACTTCTGCAAACCATGCATTCAGAAGCAAGATCTTCGCCAAACCACACCTTTTTCAGGTCTGTTGTGGAGCGCATGGCAACACTATCTCCTACCCAGCAGATGCATGTAATGCATTCGTGCCACGGTGCTCTACAGCAGGTTACCTCCCAACCTCCACCTCCCACCACTGTAGTTCCTCCACCTGCACCCCCTCCAGCCACTTTCCATCCTCCCCCTCCTATTACATCTGCACCCCCTCCAGCCACTTTCCATCCTCCCCCTCCTATTACATCTGCACCCCCTCCAGCCACTTTCCATCCTCCCCCTCCTATTACATACCAGCAACCTCACCAGTACCAGCAACCTTCCCAGTACCAGCAACCTCCCCAGTACCAGACATCTCCCCACTTCCAGCAACCTGCCCCGTACCAAACTCCTTCCCCGTACCAAACTCCTTCCCCGTACCAAACTCCTTCCCCATACAACTTTCCATCAACATCATCTGCTCCTACAGTCCCTGCCCAACCCTCCACTCCACCGCCCACCACCTCTTCTGCCTCCCACATGTCCACCCATTTTGTAGCTTTTTCCACACCATCACCTCTAACTGTTCCTTCCCCACCACGATCCCAGTCCTCTCTCCACACTCCCATTGTCGAAGTGTCCCGCAGCCCCTCCAGCAGAATTTCCACCCCACACTACACCGAGTTATAATGTTTTTTTTGTAATAAAAATGCCCATTTGGTTGGTTTCAAACCTTTATTAAAAAAGTTTTTTTAACTTTAAAAACAGTTTACACAAAAAAAAATATTTTAAATAAAAGTTAAATTATTGTTTACACTGGTTGTCTGTCATTTCTTTCTGCGGCGAAATATGTTTAAAAAAAAGGTTAAATACAGGGTATTTAAAAGGTAAAAAGGTATTCAAAACCAGGTATATAACTGTGGGTAAATTTTAGCTTTTTGCCACAGTTGTGTTCCTGGTTTTGTTTGAAGCAAAGTATTTCACCTGAAAAGCTGTGTTTATTGTTGGTGATTTCCTAACAATGTACACAACTTTTGTTAAAAGGTGAAATACTTTGCATAAAACACAACCAGGTACACACCTGTGGCCTAAAGCTAAAAATAGTAAGACCATGACAAGATAGCCAACTTTGGTTGGCAAAGGTATATACTGTTGGTCCAGAAGGTACACAAGTTTGGTTAGGGCACAAATCTTTCACACTCTGTCATCCTGCCAGTGTACTCTGCCTTGAGGTGACATAAAGTATAGTGCAAAATTGTCCCTCATTACTGAAACCGTCACAGAACTTCTAGTGGTAATATTTCCAATGACAACATCCATCTTCGCCAGTAACTTGCTCTTCTCTCCAACCTGCACTTTCTTCTCTACAACCTGTCAAAGAAGGGCTGTAGGAACATGCTATATATAGTTTTCCAGTAGCCAATCCCGTTCGGAAGGCCACAAGGGTCAATTTTAAAAACCGGATCCGGCGTAATCCGTCGAAAAACGGATAGAAAAACGGATGAACCGGATGAGACGGATCCGGTTTTGTCTGTCAAGAACAAGACGGATCCGGCAGAAAACCGGATCCGGCACATCAGGTTTTACAAAACATTTGCCGGATCCGGCATTCCGGCACGACGCCGGATCGCGCCTGACGCCGAAAACCTGATGTGTGAAAGTAGCCTTAATGAATTTTTGTGATGTTTTCCAATACTTGAATAAATATTGACTATTTTTCTATTTATATTTGTTTTCTTTTCTTGGAGTTTTCAAATAATTGTATTGGTTTTTTGGAAATAAACAGGGTAGGGAAAGGAAGGTAGGAAGGGAGGGAAGGGAGTGGGGAATAAACAACCTTGTACAGGTACGGAAAAAAAAATTTAAAAACTAGAGAACCCACAAATAGGCATAGAATAACATATATCGAATAACAACATAAAAGAAAAAAAAAATCGACAATCCTTATTATGGGGTAACATTCTTGGAAGGAGATACATCATCCCAGTACTAAAACGCCCAGGTTTAAACTTCAAAATATAGTGCCTCTTGTTGAGTCTATTTGATATGAAATTTGTTGTTCCAGGTCTTCCATTTTTTTGAGTATCTGTGAATGTGATTGTTGTTAATCGCAAATCTGCGTTCTAAATCGCTGTGTTGGCCTATCTTGTCAAGTATGTCTGAAAACTTGGGAACCTCTGCTTTCTTCCACCATTATGCTAACATGGTCTTGGTCACTAAGAGGATGTGTATGATAATGTGTCTTACCGAATCATCAAGTTGTTCCATGTCTAATGAAAGAAGTGCTCTTTCGGGTGTAATTGTGAAGTCCTTAGCAATGAGGTTAATGTGCTGTGTGACTTGAAGCCAGAGGTTTTTGATTTTTGAACAACCCCAGAAAATATGGTAGAGGTTCCCTTGGTGTCCACAATCTCTCCAGCACAAGGAAGATAGCTCTGTGTTAAAATGCGATAACCTCGTCGGGGTATAGTACCACCTATTTAACAATTTGAAATAACTCTCATGAAGACCCATTGATATGTTGGAATTGTAAGTGTTTTTGATGGCATCGTTCCAGTTCTTGAGACGAATATCAGCACCAAAATCGGACTCCCATCTCTTCATGTATATGTTTTTGTGGCTCGTTAGGTCTTTGACAACAGATCTATACAAATTACACAAACTCCAGAGGTTTTTATTTTTAAGGTTGCACAATAGTGAAGATAGCATTTCATAATTCAAAGTCTTCCCTTTTCTGAATTTCCAAATTCTGTCTTTCAACATGGTGTAAAAGATTAGCTCACATGACGGTAAATTATATTTAACCCTGATCTCACCGAATTTCAGGAACTCCACTCCACTAAAAACATCCCCCACCCTTTTAATTCCAGATTTCCCCCAAACCTCCGGTATCGGGAGATCATCCATCAGTGCCAATGAAGATAGAGGCAACTTTAAGATTTGCTCTGCTTTTTTGATATTTTTAGTCGGCTTAATGAGATCCCTCCAGGCTGAGATTATTGGCCGGAATATAGGATGAGATGAGTTTGCACTGGGCTTTTGCAGAAGGAAGTGAAAGAAAAGCTTTTGCAAGGAACCTCTATCACTAGCATCTCTCTCCAAGCCATACCAAGCTGGATGCGTCATGTTTTCAGTAAACCAGTGCCAGCTCTGTTTGATGAGCGAGGCCTGATAATAAGCGTATATGTTGGGCAGTCCTGCGCCCCCATGTTTTTTATTTTTGTACATCAAGTCTGCAGATATTCTTGCTTTTTTACCTTTCCAAATAAATAGTCGGATGAGCTCTTGAGGAAAGCTGACTGGTAAAGTCCTAAATATGTATAAAATTTTTGGGAAGGATAAAAGTTTTGACTGCCAGAATCTTCCCAAAGTTGGAAGTCTCTAGCTGAGTCAAAAAGGATAGATCGCCTGTAATAGTCTTTATAATGCTGTCTAAATTGGCCCTAACTGTGGCTTGAATTGATCCAGCTATTCTAATCCCTAGATAGACAATCTCTTTCTCCTCCCAAATGAACTGGGTTTGGGCCTTTATTTCGTTAATTTCAGAATGTTTCATGTTTAGAGTTATAAATTTTGATTTGTTTGGGTTTATCTTAAAATAAGATGCTCTAGAGAATTTTTCTAGTTCAACTGAAAGGGCTTTAATGGAGTTTGCAGGATCCAGTAGAGTGAGGAATAGTTCATCTGCAAATAATCCAATTTTAAAATTTCGTGATGGCAGTTCAAAGCCTTTAATATCATTGTTTATTCTTATTTTTTTGGCTAGGGGCTCTATGGCAAGCACAAATAGAAGGGGGGATCTGGGGGCACCCCTGTCTCGTGCCATTGGTAATGTTGAACGGGTCGGAGAGGAAATTGTTTGCATAAATCCTGGTACTAGGACCCGAGTACAAGGCGAGGACTGTTGATAGAAACTTCTCGTCAAAGCCAAATCTAGCGAGAGTTGCTTTTAAGTAAAGCCAGTTTAGCCTATCAAACGCCTTCTCGGCGTCCAGTGCCACAAAAGCAGTTTGGGTTCTCAGGTTGTTCGCCAAATTTATCAGATTCAACACCCTTCTAGTTCCGTCTGAGGCCTGGCGGCCCTCTGTAATGCCTATTCGATCATCCGCCAACAGACGTGGAAGGATGATTTTTAATCGGTTTGCAATGATCTTTGAGTAGATTTTAATATCGCTATTTATGAGCGATATTGGCCTATAGCTCTGTATCCTCTCGGGGTCCCCCCCTCCTTTGGAATCATGATAATTGTTGCCTCTAACATCTCCTTTGGGAAGGAACCCCAAGAGGACACCAGATCAAAGACGGAAGCCAGCTGTGGAGCCAGAACTTTTGAAAAGGATTTATAGTAGTCTCCAGAGAAGCCATCCGGCCCTGGTGATTTTTGGGACTGCAGTTTCTTGATAACGTCAACAATTTCTCTCTCTGTAAAGGGGCTATTGACATAACTCAAGTCCAGCTCATCGACTCTTGGTAGATCGATACTCTGTAGAAATGAATCTACAAAATTCGAGTTAACCACCGGTGCTTGGGGGTCATCTTTCATGTTATAGAGATTTTTAAAGAATTCTGCAAACGAGTTGACCATGTCCCTAGGGTGAGTTTTTGGGTCACCCGAGGGAGATACTATCTTATTTATTCTCCTTTTAATTCTTTCTCTTTTTAATTTCCTCATCATAAACCTGGTAGGCTTGTTAAGAGACGCATACGATTTGTACCTAGATGCTTTGATGACTACATCATATTCCTGGTAGATTTCAGATCTCAAACTCTGTCTAAGTCTCAAAATCTCAGCCTGGACGGTCTGGGAAGGAACTTTTAAATTTGTTTGTTTTTTCTCTAGATCACTAATTTGGGCCTGTAGGTTTGTAATATTTTCCCTATTTCTCTTCTTATGTTTAGAAAGAATTTGCATAAGACACCCCCTCAGGACCGCTTTATGGGCATTCCAGACCGTGAACTGATCTACTTCACCAGGTACGTTTTCCTTGAAGTAGTTTAAGAGAGCGTTTTCTATCTCTTGTTTGTACTCTGGTATATATAGCAAAGCTGAGTTAAGCTTCCAGCGGAATGGTTTGTCAGGGGGAGGACCCACAAGGAAGTCAATGAGAACCGAGGTATGATCCGAGATGGACTTCTGCATGAAATGAATGTCCTTAATTTTGGACAGAGTGAATATGTTAGTAAGTAGAAGATCTATCCTGGAAGCTGTCTTATGTACATCTGAAAAGTGGGAATACTCACGTGACGATGTATTCAAGCAGCGGAAAGCATCA
>NW_027361693.1:0-10000 GCF_039654945.1 Dendrobates tinctorius
ATGTATGCTTACATACGTAGTGGGAAAGGACTTAATTGTGCAGGCGCTAGACTCAGGGCGGTTCTGTCAGGGTCAAGCTATCAATATTCCGATAATGAAGTGCATGGATAAGGTAAGGAACATGGCCAAAGAAATATTGGGTATACAGGGAGTCACGGCACATTCCCTGATCTGGAGAAACTTGACATGTACAGAGCAGAATAAATTAGAGGGTTTTGAGCTATGGGAGAGGAGAGGGCTTAAACTAGTATCACAGCTTTATTCTGAAGGGAAGTTTCGATCTATTGAGGATCTCAAACAGACATTTTCCATCACTAATAAAATATTTTTTTAATATCTCCAGCTGAGACATGCTTGTGAAGCACAACAGCGACTCGCTCCAATAGGTAATCCAGCTAAAACGCCGCTGTTGGATAGAGTAGTGATGGGAGGAGGATCAAGAGGTATTATATCCATGATATATGCAACCATGATGGAAAAGAGTGGCAAATTTGGAGACGCTGAAGAATAAGTGGCAAATTGATGTAGGTGATTTAACAGATGATGAATGGGAGGATGCATTGCAAGAAGTTACGAAAGTCTCGGTTAGCGAGGCGCAGAGAGTGTCGCATCTTTATTTGCTTCATCGAGTTTATCGAACCCCTGTACGGCTGTTGAAAATGGGCTATGCTACAGAGGCAGATTGTTGGAAATGTAGAACGCCCAATGCGGATCTGATACACATGACCTGAAACTGTCCTCGGTTACGTAGGTTTTGGGGAAGTGTGAATGATTTACTTAATACTGTCTATCAATGTCAAATGGTACTAGACCCCAAAATGGCTCTTCTGTGGCGGGTGGAGACTTTGCTGCTTTCGGAGGAGCACCAGCTGGCAGTCTCACGAATATTATATCAAGCTTGTAAAAGGGTGGCGGCTCACTGGAAGGGATCTTCTGTACCCACAATCACGGAAGTTACCGCTGCAGTTAATAATAATATAGATATGGAAAAATATGTGTATCAAAACAGAAGAACAGCTAAGAAATGGGAAGATATGTGGGCACCTTGGTTGGACACACCCGGGTTGGCGCCTCCTAGATTAACATGGATGAGAGCGTTGAGGAGGATATAACCCAAAAATTTTAGCTGTGAGAGACCAAATGCATCGGGAGACACGAGAGGTGTTTTTTCGGGTGAGGGTGGGGGGTGAGTTGGGAGGGATTTCTGTGGTGTTCTATTGTGTTTATGTAATACACTATTTGGGACATTTCCTGTATATGACTACCTGTTTTTTCAATTTTGGAAAATGTTTACTAAAAAATTACCTGACATAAAAAATTAAATATGCAAACAGTGTATAATGCTCCATATATAATGGGCCCTGTTATGATTGAGTCACCGTAGGAGACAAAAACAGAAATGCTAGCTAAGTCCAGAAAACCAGAGAGGTTGGCAGCTATCGGATTGCAGACCCCTATCACAACAACTAACAGTAGCCGTGGGGGGTTCCTACGATGCCCTAGACCCCTCGATCACAGCCGGAGAATTAAATAGGCCTAAAGAAAGAAAGGGGAAATCTAAACTGCCCCAGAGCAGACCCCAAAGCAATAGGCAGCCCCCAACATATAATGACAGTGAAGCAAGATGAAAACACTAACACAGACAGAAAGATAGACTGAGCAAAGACGGGGCCCAAACTACCTAGATAGGAAAGTACAGGTAGGCTGCCGTCTGCAATCCGTGAAAAACCCTATGAAAATAAGAGCCAACAGACTGACAGTGAAAAAGGCCCTGAAGACGCTAGGCTTCAAAAAAGCTATGTCAGTACTCAGGAATATTCTGAAGACCAAGCAACCGGCAAAAGGAGATTCAGCTCATCCCAGCAGGGAATGGCAGAATCCAGAAAAGCAAGGAAAACAAAAACAAAATATAAATGCAAACAGGCAAAGCAGAAAACTTAGCTTTAGGGAAGCAGGAATCAGACTGGTGTCCTAGAAGTCCACAGAGAAATCACCCGCAGGGCAGAAGGGCGTCGGCAGCCTTATATCCAGTCCGTGACTCCACTCAGCCAGTCATCCTCATTAGGCTCAGGTGCCTGATAATCAGGCTCATTACCTTCCTTTACCAGAATAGGGAGTTCACCAGACCTCAGTGACGAAGGGGAAAATGAACTCACAACAGGGCCCCATTTATAATGCGCAGGTGTATGATGGACCCCATGGATAATGGGCCCTATCTATGATGCTAAAGTGTATGATGGGCCCTTTATATAATTCTTCAGTGTATAATGCTCCCCATATATTGCTCCAAATATAAAAAAAATGAAACACCTGTCCTTGCTGGGCACTGCTCGACTCTAGACTCCTCAGTGTCGCCATATTCCAGCTCTCTGCACTTGGACTGTTCAGGCAGATGGTGTACAGACGTGACGTCATCATGCTCTCTGATCTGAATGTTAATGTCAGGAAACGCGGAAGAGGTCACAGCGGTGGAGCAGAGAGAGGTAAGTATTGCAAGTGCTGGTGCCCTGAGCAAGCAGGGGTGGCCCACTCATGGGCAACGGTAGTGGCACAGGGCCCCTCATAGTACGACGGTGTCTGTGATGGCGAGTGGGCCCCCCCACCGTCAGAGATTTTTGTGTACTGTGAGGGACCCTGTGCCAGTGCTGTTGCCCACGAGTGGGCCCCCCCACCTGCTCAGGGCCCCAGCACTTGCCCGGGTCTGCCAGGTGCTGACGCCGGCCCTGGGGGGGTACAGCCCAGTTACGGAGGTGGAAAAACTGGCATATGTTGAGGTGTAGGCTGGACGTTCAGCAGCTGCAAATGGAGGAATTGCAGAAGTCGGAGGAAGAGGAGGACAAAGCGAGCCATTTTGCTGTCAACCTATGCGTCATCAGGGGAAGGTGGTACAAAATCCTTTGAAACCCAGGCATGGTTCATTTTAATGAAGGTGGGATTACCAACATTTTGGGTCGACAGCCGGGTGCTTCTTTCTGTCAGGATTGATCCAGCAGCACTGAAGACTCTTTCTGATAGCACACTACCAGCAGGGCAAGTGAGTTCCTGTAAGGCATATTGTGCCAATTCAGGCCAATGTGTCCAGTTTTAACGCCCAGTAGTCAAAGGGGAATGAACTGTGAGGGAGAACATCGATGGGGTGAGGAGAGGTAATTTTGAACCATAGTTGACAACTGCTGTCTCCTGTCTGTTGTAATTGATTCAATATTATCAGTCGTGTGAGCGGTCCTCGAGAAATCAGTCCACAACCTGGTCATGAAGTTCCTGTCTCCAATGCCAGTTCGGCTGTGTGCACAACGAACACCTCTTCCATTTGGCCCAGTACGGCTCGTGGTAGAACCTGCCCCGCTGCTGTGTGCTGGGAATGCCTCTAACAAACGGTTTACCAGAGTTGCTTGTTTGTTCGCCAATATTAGCTCTAGGTTCTCCTGTGGCATGATGTTCTGTAATTTGCCTTTATAGCGTGGATTGAGGATGCTGGCCAACCAGTAGTCTTCATCCTTCATAATTTTGACAATGTGGGGGGTCCCATTTTAGGATCTGCAAGAGATAATCACAGATTTAGGCCAATGTTTCAGGTGTCAATGATGCACTGACGGTGGCGGGTGGAGGAGCACTTTCTGCCAAATCCACATCCCTCCAGTCACGCACAAACCCTGTACCTGACCTTGGAAAGCCAACATTTTCTCTTGCCCCCCCGAGAAACATCCTCCTCCCCACAATAATCATCCCCCTCCTCCTCCTCCTCTTCCTCTTCTTCCTCCACCTCATCCAGGACAGTTCCCTGAGCAGACAATGGATGACTGTCAGCAAGGCTTCCCTTTGCCTCCTCCTCCTGTTCCTCCTCTGCTGCAGATGCCTGATCCTTAATGTGCGTCAAAGTTTGCATGAACAGATGCATAAGTGGTATGCTCATGCTTATGATGGCGTTGTCTGCGCTTACCAGCCATGTGCATTCCTCAAAACACTGAAGGACTTTACAGAGGTCTTTCAGCTTTGACCACTGCAAACCCGACAACTCCATGTCTGCCCTCAAACTGCCTGCCTGTGTATGCTCCCACAAATGCATTACAGCCTGCCTCTGTTCGCACAGCCTCTCAACCATGTGCATGGTGGAGTTCCACCTTGTTGCAACGTCTATGATTAGGCGGTGCTTGGGGAGGTGGAGCGATCGCTGCAGCCTCTGCATACGACTGGAGTCTACGAGCGAGTGACGGATGTGCGAGCACAGTCTTTGCACCTTATGGAGCAGGCCTGTTAACTCCGGATAATTATTTAGGAAGCACTGCACCACCAGGTTCAAGGTATGAGCCAGGCAAGGTATGTGTGTGAGTTTTGCAAGGGCTATGGTCACCAGAAAATTACGGCTGTTATCACTGACTACCTTGCCTGGCTCAAGATCTAGACTGCCCAGCCATGACTCAGTTTCTCGCTGCAAGTAGTCGGCCAGTACCTCCACGGTGTGTCTGTTGTCGCCCAAAGACGTCATCTTTAAAACAGCCTGCTGACGCTTACCACTAGCTGTTCGATAGTGGGACACCTCGGGTGCAACACTGGCAGCTGCGGATGGAGTGGTCATGCAACTGCGCTCTGTCGACGAGCTTTCGCTTCTGAAGGAGGAGGAGGGTCGAAGCCTACAGGCAACTGTTTCCTATACCGTGGGCTAGGCAGCACTGTCCCACCATTGGCTGTCCCCTGTGGACCCTGCATCCACCACATTAACCCAGTGCGCAGTGATGGACACGTAATGGCCCTGGCCATGCCGACTGTCACATGGACCCGTCCTGTGTGACACGATCTGCAGGTCGGTAACTAAAACAACAAAACTGGCACGTGTAACTGTCCTGTGTGACACGACCCGCAGGCCGGTAACTAAATCAACAAGACACGGGGGAAGGGGAAAAAGTTACAATGGTAGGCCCTGCGATAGGGAATGGGGACGTGGAGACCTCCTGCACTCCCCTGAGTCAGTGTCCCTCACACTCCGAGCGTTCCCTATACAGGCTCCTCACCTGTCGCTGAGCTGGAACCTGTCACCCTAGCACACCCTACACCTATCCCTTGCTAGGGAGCTTGGTGGTGCAGGCACTGGCCCCACCGCTGTACTAATACACATCAGGGAAAAATACAAACAGGGATAACACCACTTAGCTTTGCTCTGTTGCTATTGCTCCTAGCAACAGAGTCCACCACCAGAATGCAGCTTTCCTCCACAATAGCTGCTACTTCTCCAAGCTTTGTCAGAGCTGCAAGGAACACCTCTCTGTAATTCCTTCCTTCACCAGACCTTACAGCAGAGGTCCCCTGAGCTGCTCTCTGTAGTTCTTTCATTCACCAGTCTTGGTTGGAAATGAGCAATATCACCTACACCTGCTCATAGACCATTTGACCCTATATAGGAAAAGGGAATGGTCAAATGATCAGGGGCCAAAAGCTGCTATAATCCCAGAGACCACCGGGGGCAAAAGGCAAAGCAAAGAAAACATCAAGTGCAATGACCCTAATGGCCACCGGGGGCAAAACTAGAACTGAAACCACCAGCTTAAGGAAAAAAAAAAATAAAGGTTACTAGTGCTTTTATCTGTCATAATCCAGCATTGATCATGACACCTACTGGCCCATTCATCTTTTGTGAGGTGCACCTTTCCACTCACTGATTGTTTGAGTGCATGGACAATGCAGTCTTTCTCATGCAGGCGGAGAGCAGGGATGGCTTTTCTAGAAAAGAAGTGCCTACTGGGTCAAAGCGTGGGACAGCGTAGGACATGAGCTCTCAGAACGCTTCGCTGTCAACCAAACGGAAAGGCATCATCTCTAATGAGATCAGTTTGGCAATGTAGGCGTTCAAAGCCAGTATACGCGGATGAGAGGATGAGTACTTTCTTGTCCTACTCAGAATGTCTGGTTGGGTGAGCTGGACTTGAGAGCTGCATATGGGGGAACTAGAGGTGGACCTGATGGACAGACAGAGGATTGGTGATGGTGGTGGTGGTGATGGCCTAGATTCAGTCTTTCATTGCAAAAATCTTGTGCTTCCCTGACTGCTTTGGCCTTGCGACGACACCTCAACTTTTCTTGCTGCTGGTGTGCTTACCGGTGGGCTTACAGTGGGGGAAGCAATGGAGCGTTGCTGGCTACCTTCAGTCGGAGCAGGTGCACATGTGCTACCTGAGGTTTTATAGTCCATCCACGCTTGCAAGTGCATGGTGGTTAAATGTCTAAGCATACAACTGGTATTCAAATTTCGGAGATTTTTCCCTTGGCTAAAGGTCCTTCCTCACTTCTTACAGATAACCTTTGCCTCATCAATAGGATTTTGGTCAAAAAGTGCCACACTCCACTCTTCCTACTATGGTATAAATATTCAGGGCTTGCACGCTGTGATAATTTGACCGTCTGGCCAAGCTGTCCTGCAACTCTTTTCGTTTTTTTACCACATTTTTGGACAGCTACGGGCCTGCCCGATAACTGCTGCTGCGATGACAATGCCTGCTGCGGATCCTTCTCCTCTTCTGACCTATTGCCAGCGGCACCCTCTTCCCCCAATGGATGCCAATCCGGGTCAACAACTGGGTCATCCATCAACTCCTCTTCAATTTCATCTGCACCTTCCTCTGTGTCACCGTGTAAGGTGGTATAGTATGCGGGAAGGGGCACCTGAGTTTCATCTGGGTCAGATTCTGGCTCAGTAGACTGCGAGGGCAATGTAGTGCTCTGGGTCAATGTACAGTACCAGCAGAATCATCTAGCAGTGGCTGTGCATCAGTGCACTCCATATCAGATTCATCTTGGACTGGGGAATTCAGGATTTGACTTGATAACCCAGGCATGGTATGTGAAAAGAGCTCCATGGAGTAATCTGAAGCGTGGCCTGCCGCATCTTTCACTTTTGGTGGGGGTGAAGGACAGAAGGAAAGGTGTTGTTCATGACCAGAAGCCTGCACTGACGACTCAGTGCTTGCAGTTTTTGAAACTTCAGAAGAGGAGGCGATAGAGCTGGAGGCTGTTTCGGCAATGTAAGCCAAAACCTGTTCCTGATGCTCTGGCTTTAAAAGCAGTTTACCTACTCCCAGAAAAGGGAACCTTACAGGCCTTCTTGAGCCAGACGATGACGCTGGGTCAACATTTCCTTCCTTAGCTGCTATTGTGCTTTTG
Organism: Dendrobates tinctorius; assembly: GCF_039654945.1. NCBI lineage: Eukaryota > Metazoa > Chordata > Amphibia > Anura > Dendrobatidae > Dendrobates > Dendrobates tinctorius. The sequence continues at coordinate 7,153 of NW_027361693.1, forward strand.
GCATAACCAGCAGATGTACCACCATCACCATCAGTACCAACTGCCCCCCCCTCGCCCACCTCCACAGCCTCTTCCACCATACTTCCTCATGTTTGGGAAAATGTACCAAAAATACCAGCAGATATATGGTACTATATGAGGAGCGTACAGCTGTATAAGGTGTAGTGAAAATGTTAGATCGCCGTATATATTTCCTTATTCACAGATGCTCTCCCAGTATGTATTTGACCGTAATCTAACCAGCACATATACGGTACTATATGAGGAGCGGACTATATCAGAAGCGGACAGTTGTATAAAGTGTAGGGGAAATTTTAAATCTCCTTTTATATATTCCCTTACTCACACCCAGACGCTCTCCCAGTATGTATTTGACCGTAATCCAACCAGCAAATATATGGTACTATATGAGGAGCGTACAGCTGTATAAAGTGTAGTGAAAATGATAAATCTCCATATATATTTCCTTATTCACAGACGCTCTCCCAGTATGTATTTGACCGTAATCCAACCAACCGATATACGGTACTGTATCAGAAGTGGACAGCTGTATAAAGTGTAGGGGAAATTTTAAATCTCCTTTTATATAATCCTGTTGTGAATTCGCTTTCTGGCCTACCTCTGGTTACTAGTGAAGGTAGTGGAGCTGGTTATATTGACAGAGGGGTCGCGAGTTCTCTATCTGGGCTCCCTCAGGTGGTTACTGGAGGTAATGGAGCTGATTTGATTAACAGAGGCTTGCCACCTGATAATGAGGAGGATGATTGGAGATCTGGAGTTTCTGACTGGATTTAAGACTGCCGAGTCCCTCTATCCCTGCTGGTGATTTTTTCCTGCCTCCTGAGGTCTTAGTTTCCAGCTCAGTCCCTGCATGCTCAGCTAAGTGTTCTTTTGCTATTGTTCACATTTGATCTGGTTTTGTCTATTTCTGTTTTGTGTGGTCAGCCACCTCCGGCTGGAGCTGTGCTGAATCTCCATCCATATGTTACTGCTTGTGCCAGTTTGTTTTTTCCCTTATTAGATTGGCCTCTTTTTGCTCTGCTTTCAGAATAAACCAGAGTGCTGATATAGTGGGCAAAGTTGTGCGACTTCAGTATTTTTCTATCAGACGTGTTGGACATTTTTTGCAGGGTTTTTTGCGTGATTGCAGACAGTGTATTTCCTTTCCTGTCCTGTTTAGTTAGTGTGGGCCCTATTGTTTGCTCAATCTATTTTTCTACCTGCATTTGTGTTTTCATCTTGTCTCACCGACAATATATGTTTGGGGGCTATCTATTCCTTTGGGATCTGCTCTGGGGCAGTTTAGATTTCCCCTTTCTTGCTCTAGGCTTATTTAGCTCTCCGGCTGTGTCGAGGTGTCTAGGATCATCGTAGGTACGCTCCACGGCTACTGCTAGTTGTATGGATAGGGTCAGGGGTCTGCAATCCGCTTAGTTACCAACCTCTCTGGTTTTCTGTGGCTTAGCCTGGTCTTGCTCTCCTCCTCGGTGACCCAATCACAACATATTCCCTTAATCACACCCAGACACTCTTCCAGTATGTATTTGACTGTAATCCAACCAGCAGATATATAGTACTATATGAGGAGCGTACAGCTGTATAAGGTGTAGTGAAAATGTTAAATCCATATATATTTCCTTATTCACAGACGCTCTCCCAATGTGTGTTTGACCGTAATCCAACCAGCCGATATACGGTACTGTATCAGAAGCGGACAGCTGTATAAAGTATAGGGGAAATTTTAAATCTCCTTTTATATATTCCCTTCCTCACACCCAGACGCTCTCCCAGTATGTACTGTATTTGACCGCAATCCAACCAGCAGATATACGGTACTGTATCAGAAGCGGACAGCTCTATACGGTGTATGTATGGAAAAATGTAAATCTACATCTATTTTTTTCCAGAGTCACACCCAGACGCTGTCTCACTATGGATTTGACCATAATCCAAACAGCAGATATATGGTACTGTATCAGAAGCGTGCAGTTCTATACGGTGTATGTATGGAAAAATGTAAATATCCGTCTATTTTTTTCCGGAGTCACACACAGACGCTGTCTCAGTATGGATTTGACCGTAATCCAAACAGCAGATATATGGTACTGTATCAGAAGTGGACAGCTCTATACGGTGTATGTATGGAAAAATGTAAAGCTCTGTCTATTTTTTTCAGGAGTCCCACACAGATAGCATGTATTTGTCCGTGATACCAGCCGGTACACGGTAGTTTGTGAGGAGCGTACAACCCCAATACGGTGTGGGAAAAATGAACGCTCGGTAACTGTTCAGAAAAAAAGAATAAAAGTAGGAGTGCTGTGTAAAAAGCAGTCTGCACAGCATTGTGCACACAGCAATGCAGCTATCAGGTAGCCTAATAAGGCAGCCTAATAACCAGAGCTGCTGCACACACAAAAATCCTCCCCTGTCACTGCACACTAACTGTACAGCACAATTGCTATCAGCAGAAGCACAGATTCTTTTTTCTTCCCTGCCTGTCTGTTTTCTTTCCTGCCTAACACTCTCCCTATTGAGAAGCAGTGGCAGCCAGCAACCTCTCCCTATGCTAAGATCAGCAGAAGTAAGATGTCGGTCGGCGGTCAGGGCTTTTATAGCCACTGTGACGCCACACAAAGCAAGCCAATCACTGAAATGCCCTTCTCTAAGATGGTGGTGGCCACAGCACATGTCACCGCGTTGCCCAAAGTGTGCGTCCTTGCTCACTGGCTGAGCAAAGGCGCCTGTAAGCATCATGGGAAACATGACTTTGGCGCTCGGGTCGGTGACCGCATGGCCGACCTCATGCTATGGTCGGGTTTCTCTCTGCGAAACCCGACTTTAGCGAAAG